>NC_135025.1:13783037-13813801 GCF_051020955.1 Megalopta genalis | reverse complement strand
CGCGTTGACTTATGTTACCCGAACAGAAAGTTCGGCATCGTCAATCGCCAGACAGTGGTACCAATAGGAGATTCTAGTAAATCAAACGTCGAAAGCAATTAGTACTTCTCAGAGTTGGCCAAAAAATTAATCGACGTCTAACGATCAAATTGCTACTGCTAATCGTTAATTGCAATTGACAATTACGTTCGTCTTTAATCGTAAATCGCGATGTAACGACTAAAGTAGGAATCCACACTGTTATAATACATAATATAATATAATATAATGTAATATAATATAATATAATATAATATAATATAATATAATATAATAAAATATAATAAAATATAAATATAATAAAATATAATAAAATATAATATAATATAATATAATATAATATAATATAATATAATATAATATAATATAATATAATATAATATAATATAATATAATATAATATAATATATTATAATATAATATAATATAATATAATATAATATAATATAATATAATATAATATAATATAATATAATATAATATAATATAATATAATATAATATAATATAATATAATATAATATAATATAATATAATATAATATAATATAATATAATATAATATAATATAATATAATATAATATAATATAATATAATATAATATAATATAATATAATATAATATAATATAATATAATATAATATAATATAATATAATATAATATAATATAATATAATATAATATAATATAATATAATAATATATATAATATAATATAATATAATATAATATAATATAATATAATATAATATAATATAATATAATATAATATAATATAATATAATATAATATAATATAATATAATATAATATAATATAATATAATATAATATAATATAATATAATATAATATAATGTAATATAATATAATATATATAATATATAATAATACCATTGTATTATTATTACAAAATATTTTTTGCCACGAAAATGGGAGATTCTCGTAAGAAAATTGCCACGCAAATTTAGGAACTCGTAGTTGCAGCGCGTTTTGGGACATTCGACCAGCTAGAACCGCGAGCGTCGGCCGTCGCGCGTCGCTCGACGTGTTAGATTTAATCAAGAACCGTTCGCGTCTCCCTCGCCAGGATGCGAACCCCGCGCGGGATCTTTCAATTAGTCGTAGATGAAGGACCAAAAGCGGCAGTCGATATTAATGCGTGAACGCGGTACCGCGGCGGGATCGCGAAAGAAACGAGATGATTCTCGCGGGCCGTCTCGTCGCGTCGGAAGCTCGCGCGTCAGCGAATTATTCCGCGATCGTCGACGCGTCGCACGATACGCAATTAAGCCGGCCGAATGAATTCCAGATACAGTCGTTAGCTCGCCATTACATTCGAATGCTTTCAGAGGCAGGCAGCTGGCTCGGCTAGCGGCGGTCACCGAGCCGCGCCGGTTGCAGGATAGTCGCGAAACCGTCGATTCATCGTCGCGTCGTCGTCGTCGTCGAGCAACCTACGGAATTTCAATCTCCCGGCAAATGGAACACCGTGGTCCCATGGCGTAAAGGTCGCCAACCGAACCGTGCACGCTTGCCGGACGGCTTGATGATGCCCTGGGTCGGTCGTTACCCAGGCTAAGTGGTCCCGTCGTTACGGTGATCAGGGTAAGTGCTCCATATTCCGCGTGCAGTTTCTCCGAACGGTCAGATAACACGCGAATGAGAGCCGGAGACACGATTTACGATCACGGGACGCCACTTGCCTCGCTCTCTGCCCACATGTCGTATTTTAGGCGAGCTGGACAGACTTTGCATTCGGCCGATCGAGGGACCAAGTAGGTTTATTAGGCCACGACGTGCACCGGTTGAGTTTCGTCGTTCTGCGTGGAAAAATCGTTTCAACTTCTAAGAAATTTCAGCGGTGATTTTAATTGATTAATTTATAGGTTTATTTATTTGAACGTGGTCACGTTAACTGCGAGGTTATTAGCGTCCGCATGGCTCGCAATCAACTATAACGTAGTTAACATGTGACTAATATTGTAGATTATAATTAACATTCATATTGGCGTAGGTGACTACAACATGATAATATAACGAGTCATCTAGAATGAGTGGCAAATATATGTGGACATCCTTTAAAACGGCATAACTTTCTTAAAACTGCACTAAATGACCTGAATTTTGTTTCGATAATATTGGGACTAGTTTATTAGGCAATGACTAAAAAGCTTTATTTCATTTTGTTGTTACTTGGAATTACAAGAGAAAGATAAATAAACTCGCGTATTTTCACTTTTTTATTAAACGAAAATTTAAAATGTAATGGAAATTTCAAAAATGCGTTTTATAGATCTCGATAACTTATATCTATGCAAATTTTTTTGCCTATCATAATATTTCGCCCCCTGAATCAATCAATACATTCCTCTGACATTTTTTTCTATCATAAAAAACAAGCGAGATATTTTAGATACTCTAGATAGGTGGAACACCCTGTATATACATGCGGAAAATTTCATCGAAATCGGTTGACGTTGTTACAAGTTAAAAAAACAATTAACAATCAATTACTGCAAGAAATCTACAGTGTTTCAAATTTTTTAACGCGTGGAGTTTAACTATGTAACTAACTATTTAGTTAGTTAGTTAACTAACTAACTATTGAACCGATTTCGAGGAGATTTTCAGCATGCAAATAAGTTACCGAGGTCCACAAAATGCATTTTTTAAATTTTCGTTATGAGCTCAGATAAAAAAGTTGAAAAAACAGAATTTTGTAACTTTTTTATCGTGCCAAGGTTATTGCAATTTCTGAAAATAAGTTTTTAGCCATTCTCTAGTAAACTAATCCCTCTAACATCCCCCAAAAAATTTAGATCGCTTGGCCCGATTATAAAAAAAAATATATCACAATTGAATGAATAATTTCACTAAAAATATTTCCATACTTACATGAATTGTATTACGTTGAATAACATGTTAAGACTAATTCAGTTCTGAACCTTTTATGAGACATAAATGAGACATAAACGCTTGCTGTCAAATTATTGAATAATGTCGTTCTGAAAACGATCGAAGCGACCTTCACATTCGAGTTCATTTTCTTTCAACACCCAGCGCAGAAAAAAAAAGTTTCTCACAAATGTAGGCGCGTGTTACGCTATTCGTGTCACAAATTCAGAGCGTAGTCGTCGAGTATTGTTATCTCACCTACTTTCGACGCAAGAAACTCTGGACCAAGGTCAACTTTCCCTTTCCTTCACCAGCCATGCTCTTAAGGGGACACGTACAGCTAGCGGGCAAAAAATCTAGTTTCGCGAGCTTTGTAATATGTAACGTGACTGTTCTGTTATAGAACAAATGTTACGGGACGCGTATCATAGTGTATACTTAGCTTGTCACGAGACCCGTTCGAGCAAAGCAAAACAACTTATACGTCTTGTTCGAAAAATGAATGAGATCTTTCGCAATTAATAAACGAAGAAACGTGTCGCATTGATCAAGAGATACTCATATGTCGGCAATAAATAAGTAAACAGCTTTGTACACGCGCTCCTTGCATAAATTATGTTAAATATTTCGATTTTTTATGGATCGTAACTCTTACAATTAAATTCATACTTTTGAGAATTTTTTTTAGTAATTTATTTTGAGGTGATGCTTCGATTTTATTTTTGTTTAGATCTGCTTTAGATTATAGAACCATAAATTATTTTAGGATTTTTTTAATTATAAAACCATAAATTAGTTTAGAATTATCTTAGATGCAGTAACCGAAAAATTATTTTTAAATCACAAAGTAGAGCAATTTCGAACATACTTTTATTAAATATATTTTGCAGTTAATAATAATCAAAATCGAATTAGTCAGTTCACCTATTTCGAGGACACCCTGTATAACCAAGATATAATTCTACTCTAGCTTTCGTATTACTTTCTACAGAAATTCGATTATGGTGTTCGATACGCGTGATTAATTCTTCTAACTGATCGGTATCACTACTTTTCAATTATGAATACATTATAATAATTATTGCCTCACTATGACTAGACTGCACATATCGATGTTAATTACGAAATTGATAGCAATAAGAAACTGGATAAAGCAAAAAAATCTTATCAGAATTTACAATTTCATGGAATCTTCACACTGTAAAGATTAAGTTATTTAAACTTCCTGATAATTTTGTTACCTCCTTGAAGTATCAATTTAGATTCAGAAAATTATGGTCCTATTAAACAATAAATGCAAAAATATATTATCTAGCCACCAATGATTATGAGATTACGATTGTAATTTACATAATAATTAGTAATCAGAATAGAAATAGCAAATAGAGGACAAACGCGAATATTCTATGCTAAAGACAACTTAATAAATAAGCTTCAACGTGCATTCATATCAACTACATGCAATCCCTAAAATGATCACTTTCGCACGCCAAAAAGGAAACCGGAGCCCGCATCCTGAACCTCTTCATCATCTGAATTTCGCAACAGCTTGAGAATCCCGGTGATGATACGTGAATGAACGCTCTCATCTGCGTTTCTCCTCATGTTCCGCGCAATCTCCTTTATCCGCTGGGAAATTTTCGAAACTTCTTTCCACGCGGAAGCTCGGTCAACAATGAATCGTTCGCATAATTGGTAGTGCAATGGTTTCGCAATGGATTCGAGTCCAACATTCCCGTTCCTAAAGCGAGACGGTAAGTCACTCGCTCAGTAAACAAGTCAATCAGTCAATCTGTAAGTTAGTCAGTCAGTCAGTCAGTCAGTCTGTCAGTCGGACAGCCAGTTAGTCAGGCACCCAGTAACTCAATCAATCAGTTAGACACTTAATCAGTCAGTCAGTTAGTCAGGCAGTCAGTCAGTCAGACAGCCAGTCATCCACTAATTCAGTAACTCAGCAACTTGGTCAGTGACTCATTAACTTAGTAATTCAGTAAGTTAATGAGTCAATCAATCAGTCATCCACTAATTCAGTAATTCAGCAACTCGGTCAGTGATTCATAAACTTAGTGATTCAGTCAGTTAATGAGTCAATCAATTAGTCATCCACTAATTCAGTAATTCAGCAACTCGGCCAGTGACTCATTAACTTAGTGATTCAGTCAATTAATCAGTCAATCAATCAGTCATCCATTAATTCAGTAACTCAGCAACTCGGTCAGTGACTCATTAACTTAGTGATTCAGTCAGTTAATGAGTCAATCAATCAGTCATCCACTAATTCAGTAATTCAGCAACTCGGTCAGTGACTCATTAACTTAGTGATTCAGTCAGTTAATCAGTCAATCAATCAGTCGTCCACTAATTCAGTAACTCAACAACTCAGTCAATAACTCATCAACTTAGTGATTCAGTCAATTAATCAGTCAATCAATCAGTCATCCACTAATTCAGTAATTCAGCAACTCGGCCAGTGACTCATTAACTTAGTGATTCAGTCAGTTAATGAGTCAATCAATCAGTCATCCACTAATTCAGTAACTCAGCAAGTCGGTCAGTGACTCATCAACTCAGTGATTCAGTCAGTTAATCAATCAATCAGTCCATCCGTTATTAAGTTATTTCAGTTTTTCTTTCGTTCTAGTTCCTTGTTATAACCAAACTCATATTAATTAAGGAATTTACACACTTTTTTACTTCAGATAAACAATATGGCCACAATAATGTGTATCACATGACGACGGTTTTAAAATAATCAGCTACATGTGTATTTCCAGGAAAACAAGTGCTTAAAAACTATTAACAGTCTGCCTCCAAAACTGGATACCATTAGCTTCGTTATTAAAAGCTCTCCCAGTGTGCACAAGCTGATCAAACCGTCAGAGTTACGCTTGGAGAACTTTCCTTGTCTGTCACTTAGTAACTCAGTCAATCACTCGGTAAGTCAGTCAGTCACTCGGTAAGTCAGTCAGTCGCTCGGTAAGTCAGTCAGTTAGTCAGTCAGGCTCGCCAGAGCGTAGGAATGGATCCCGACGTGCTAATAATCCAGCGTCGTTATGCAACGGTCGTTAGAGCTTGTCCTGCGGTTCCCAATAATTGTCGCCCGGCCTGCCCGTCCTCGCTGAGAATCCCTGCGAGGGCGTGACGACTACTTGTGACATTCCAAAGGAGGATTTCGCTGTACGCAATTGCCCAGCCCACGCTCGTTCATTTAGAAATTGGCATTGTCAACGGCGAAACTAGGCTCTCTAGCGGCGAGACGCTGGCGAAACTGGTACGCAGCGCGGTTTGCGGAATTTCGCTTTTCAGTGGCCTGATTTCCGCGCGGTTGTCGATGCTTCTGGCCGCGAAACGTGCTGCTTAACCCCCCGCTCATTATCTTAATTTACAAAAACGTTGTTTCTTTCGGCATCAGTGGATTGTGGATTTTTATACAAAATAGAAATTGTCTGCATCATCATTTTGACTGTCACAAAAATCATCAAGCACAAAAGATTTCATAAAACTAGGCTGTTATTATTTTGATGACTGCCACAAAAATCATCAACCGCAAAAATATTTCATAAAACTAGGCTGTTTTATTTAACTAAATATAAATTGAAAAATTAAGTTGTATGACGGCAAATACTTTTTCAACGTACTTACGTTTTGTGGGTCGCAATCAAATTAGGAAGACATAATAGATTGGCGTGCGAATTAATTATCAAAGCTAAGTTTTTCTTAATAACATCAATGAGCTGAAAATTTAAGAAAATGTGACCGTACTTCTACGTCTTCTGCATTTTTATGTAGAAAAGTTATTGCAGCCATTGCAATCGTCTCGATACGAGTGTTTGGAGGGATTGTTGTGTCATAAAACTCGCTGAAAATTGCGATGGCCACACCTCCGCTGGCGTAATTATCATTTCCTCTGTTTTTTGTGAAGATTTCACAATTATGTTGGTTTTTCTTAAAATTAATTTCTTGAAGGAAAATTATTTTTGGGATATATTGCTTCATGATAATTATTCATAGTGAGCATAGTATCTGTCGATGTTCCACTGTATAATTGTTTTTATTAGTTGATTATTGATAATTACACAAAATTTTATTTGGTTAATGGATAAGAGATAAGGATTAGCGAATAAAATTTTATTCGACATTTTCGAATAAATATCCCATCGAAAACAAATTCATCAAGATGACAATTTGTCCAATAAGATTTTATTTCAATAAAAGTTTGTTTGAAAAAGAAGTTACTTGTTATTCGAATATGTGAAGTTAATTGTTATTTAAATGAGAATCTATTTGTACAGGGATTAATTCGGAAAATCGATACAGAATATAGTGTTTTTTCAAAGTTCGTTGATTAATTTCTTGCATGACGATGTTTACAGTTAACTTTTCGTCAACTGCTGCATCGAAAATTTGTTACTTAATAATCATAACTAAATAATCTTTATTTAGGTGCAAAGAAACTCATCGCACATTCCTGAATTCATATTTTATTATTCGAATAATTTTGCGATCTCTATTCGAATAAAAAATGAAGAATTATTCGAATAACTAGATAGAATAATTTGTTATGAATAATTAATAATTGTTATTCTAATAAAATATTCGACTAAATGTGTAATCATCTTAAATAAATATTTATCCAAAACAATTCGTATAATGCTCAACTTTGTTTTATGTGTGTGTATTAACGGGTTAAATATATTAATTGAATTATCGCAATTCTTTAAAGTAAACTTACAAAATCCACTTAAGGATCAATATCTCCTAATTCTTTTATGAAATATATAATATTTGTATGAACATAACAGAGTCGTTAACAAAGACATTAATCATTAATACCGTAACACGATTAGAATTATACGAATTCAATAGTCGAATAACAATAGCATTAGTTACGTAATAAGCATAATATTAGATCCATATTAAATTCAATTAAAATTATACCGAGATGAAATAAACGATTTTTCATCGGTTTCGAAAGCTTTGAAACACGTAACTATACAAAATCGATAGACATATAACAGTGCTATTAGTTACATAATAAGTATAATATTAGATTCATATTGAATTAAATTAAAATCATACCTGAACGAACTAAACAACTGTTACGGGTTTCAAGAATCGTAAAACGTGCGAATGCGATAATGCATTTCGCCGGGTTGATTCTATTGAATTCGGAAGTTCGATATTACGAAACTCATAAATTTGCAACGGCCACTCGCGGATGTGAATACCTGTCGCATGCAGTTTCGCAATACGGTGTTTCCCTTTTAAATAGAATTTGAAACACAGATTTGTAATCCTCCACGGTCGATTGGATCACAATAGATACAGCCGATTTATGAATATATTTCGAGCACGTCCAGCTCGGTCACGATATCGGAAACGTGACTCTCGATACCTATCGGTTCTCTTCGTTCTCTTTGCACGACCCTCGTCGCGCCGAAGACGATCGTCTCGGAAGTAATCAAGAGCCCCTTATTACATCCTAGTTGATTAACCGACACTTGATTATCCCCGCAATGATGGGTTAATTAAGTTGTCCAGTCCGCCGAGTGTTTCGCCGCGTCAACAGGTGTCGAACGAACGCAATCGATTTCTCAGCCAGCCACACGGCTATCCGCGCCGATTCATCCTCTTGCGGACTATTGTTTCGAGACGCTCAACCCTAACCTTCCGCAAACATTTGTCACTTTCAAATACATCAATCGCTAAAGGAAACACGTTTCACGCGAGTGACCGACCCTGCCTCTGGTTCGCCATATTTACTGTCTGCGATGGAACGGGTGTCACCTGACACCGCGAACGAATCTTCCGCGACGGGTACTCCATTTTCTACGAACTCGACGTGTTTTAGGTGTCATTGTGCAGTTTGGTTTTTGGATAATTCGATCAGCTGTTGTCGTTATATCCTAATTAACTATCCGCTGTCACATTTCTTGTGTGAAACACGAATGCCACACTGGGTCACTCATTCTCAATTTCAGTTCAGTTGTCGAACAAGCAGTGCTATCGAGACCCAAAAATTTGAGAATAGAATTTGAGCATTATAGAACATCATTTCCTTTATTAGAACTCGATATCTCAGTTCTAAATATATTAAATTAATTGTTAATTTTATTCTTCTTATGACGATATCAAGTTTTCGAAAACAAAGGGACATTTGGGCCCAGTATGACAACAGAGGGCAAATTTATTATTTTTCTATTTATTTTATTATTTATTTTCCTATTTCCACCTACTTATTATTTTCTCCTAGTTCCATTTATTGTTAATATCATGGATTTAATTTTTGTATTACTTGTTCTTTCTTGAACATTCTTTACATTATTCTTATTATCTTATTATCTTTATATTATTATTTCATTGCATCTTGTAATTTCTCCGTTAAAAGCTATTAATTTATAAAATTAATCTATTAATTAAAACAAGCATTTAAGGATGATATAGATTATATCATTGTATAATAGTAAACAAACAATAGCGCATCATTCTAAATATTTGTAAACCATCGTAAATATTCCTATCCATCGTAATCAGCACTGGCCTAACAATTAATTACTACTGCTACGTCATTTTAATATTGTTACTGTACTGCGGATTCGGAGCAATTTAACACAGTGAACAAATTAAAATAAATGAAATGTGTTGCTCTCAACCTATCAAAATTATTTAAAAAATAATTTAATGTACATCTGATACCCGTAACTCACGCAGAAAATTGTTATTTTGCAAAAAATATCCGCAGCCAAATTATCACTATTCTAAATTATTACTTTATAAATACAGTAAGGAGTAAAAGTGTCTAAATACATTTCATCAATGTATAACATTTTTGAAATTGGTCTAAATTACATGAATTTGTTTGTGAATGTCAGAGGGACTATTTTACTGCATAATAACTACATTACTTTTTTCTTTACTTTTGCTATAACTTGGAACCAACATTTCAGAATATCTATTTATTATTTTAACTTAACTAATTTAGAAGAAAATTACTTTCTTTTTCTTCACTTTTGCTATAACTTGGAACCAAAACTTCAGAATATCTATTTATTATTCTAACTTAACTAATTTAGAAGAAAATTACCTTTTTTTTCTTTACTTTTGCTGTAACTTGGAACCAAAACTTCAGAACATCTATTTATTATTCTAACTTAACTAATTTAGAAGAAAATTACTTATTTTTCTTTACTTTTGCAATAACTTGGAACCAAAACTTCAGAACATCTATTTATTATTCTAACTTAACTAATTTAGAAGAAAATTACTTCTTTTTCTTTACTTTTGCTACAACTTGAAACCAAAACTTCAGAACATCTATTTATTATTTTAACTTAACTAATTTAGAAGAAAATTACCTTTTTCTTTACTTTTGCTATAACTTGGAACCAACATTTCAGAACATCTATTTATTATTTTAACTTAACTAATTTAGAAGAAAGTTACTTCTTTCTTTACTTTTGCTATAACTTGGAACCAACATTTCAGAACATCTATTTATTATTTTAACTTAACTAATTTAGAAGAAAATTACTTTCTTTTTCTTCACTTTAGCTATAACTTGTAACGAAAATTTCAGAACATCTATTTATTATTTAAACTTAATCAATTCAGAAGAAAAGAGTCCGACTCATTATAGCGCGAGCAATTAACGAAAGAAAACAGCCAAAACACCCCAAAAGAATCACGGGTACCGAAATCCTCGACCCAGTATTCGGCACTTTTACTTTTCTCTTAGTTTCCACGCGCAGCATTATCCACGCCAGCTGTAAGTAAAAGAACGCGGGCACCACTTGGACAGCGATCCGGCACAAACTCGTCTCGCGTTTAAAATTCCAGCGGCCGATTAGCAAAGCGATAACACCCGGCCGAGCCGATCAAGATCGTGATCGTTGCGCCGCGCCGCGCCGCGCCGGCCGGAAAATCTTTCGACCTCGTTCTCATGGCGTTCGACAGCGCCGGCTCGTTAGAAATTCCTGAACGCGGCGTGTTTTCCAGCTCGCGCGGGATCGGGACTGGTCGATCCGGTCAGCGGCCTTGCGGTGTTTTTCAAACAATTAATTCGCTGGATTTTTCGGTCGAGCCGGGGAACTGGTTCCCCGACGCCGCGCGGCGCAGCGTTGCGCGGCGAGAGAGCGGCGCGACGAGAATTTCGCGGGGTCCCGATGAGAATATATGGGAGCCGGGACTCGCAGGCCAGGAGGCAGCACGTTTCTCTCATTATGCCGGTCGCCTCCTCGAAATCCTAACTGTACAATGCACTCACCCCGCCCAAGGGTCCGGCATCGCCAGCATCCAAGGCGCTCCCGTGCGCGCGAGGAACGCAGAAACGTGCCCGATTATTTCGCCGTGTCGAGGGAGCGTGCGAGAAGGTCGCGGACGTCGCGCCGAGGACCGAGTCGAGGAGGTCCCTCTTGATTTACGACGTCCGAGCGGACAACCGAGACGTCCGAGACGAGGGGAATCATAGTTCGCTGGACGGTGACGGTGACCGATGTCAATGGGATTGCGGATGACCGGGGAGAAAGGTCACGAGGATGGACAACCGCAGGAATTATTGGTTGCTCCGGCCAATGTACGAGATCTCTCCAGAAAGTATCCTTTCTTTGTGGTATGTAATATTCTGTCGCACTGCTCCGGTACCGATCAGATTTATTCTTACTGAACTGTGGACTGACGGCATTTCTCCCTTAAAAATATCATATTATTTTTCTTCGCGGAATATTTGTACTTAAATCGGTTTATTGTACAAAATTGTATAGAGTATTCGATATTTTATTCGGCTCCAATCGGAGCCATGCTGGCAGGGAACAGAGGCAAAAATTGTAATGTTTTTAACATTTGAAAAATTGTATTCTTAGAGGATTTTATATCGCCGATTGCGTTTTTGATTGAACTCTAATTGCAAAATACTTTCAATACAATAGCTCGTTACATGTTTAGATTAGTTTAGATTAGTATCTCAGGTGAATAAAAGCATCTTATAATATATATTTTAAACAACTATAGTTTAGGGTTACTCTGGGCTAACGAGATGGAAATAAGCATGTGGAAAGTATTTCTGTGATTGTTTTTCTCTGTTTTCTATTCTCCTTTTGTGTTTTTTCTGTTTTTATTTGATTGCTACCATTATATTAGTTTGTATTGCGTTTGTGACGATACAACTTTGGTTTGATCAGTTTTCAAAAGATAGTTTCAAGCATAACGCTATGTTATATATATATAATAAATATAGCGAGATTGCGATCTCTTTTTTTGTCACGTACATAGAATACATCGTTTATTGTACATCGTCATTAAAGTTCAATATGTTGTTCACAATTCCTAAACATTTTATGTGACAAATCGATATAAATACGTTAAAATATTAGTTTTATATAATTAACTATTATAAAACACCGCTCAATTGCGATCCCTTCTTAAAACAGTAGCACAAATAAAACAATAAAAAATAGATAAAGCATATGAAAGTGGATGCAAAAGCTCTACTCATATTTTTTAACATTCCTCTTTATAAATTCACTCAACCAAATACTGTTACGTAACAATCAGCTGTAAGAAAGACAATGTTTCTTCGAATACGGTTGTGTCTAAGTTAATTTTGTGTTTAAGTTCTACCGTTTCGTATTATGTACTTCAACTCTTCCATTGTCCCAATCTATGGAACAATTAGCATCTGTGTTTCTTATTCGATGTTCCTATTTTGGAACATGCATTTCAAACGGGCGAGCAGTGAGGAAATTCCGCGACTTTATAGCCAAAACTGCAAAAATGAAATTTTTTAATTTGACAAAGTAAATGGAGATATCGATTGAAGAATTAATTTGAGCATCAAATGCTGTCAACCGTATTCTGCATTGTTTTATGTAATGGTCGTGCAGCCTAGCAAAGTTTGATGTTCATTTTAGGCTAAAAATCTCGCAATCAATTCAGTTATATTTATATCATGTTATCTAAAAGTACGAAAATAAATAGAGAGTACATTTTTACATGATAATCAATTTTCGATGTATTAAATACTAATCAATCCCATAACATCCCACAACCGCTTTCATTTCTACATAAGTTTGAACTTACTGTGATTCTAAAAATATAATTATTGATTGATGATAGTTGCTAATCATGAAATTATATGCATTTTCGTGCGGATCTATGGAATCCAGCTTTGGACAGCTGCATCCCTAACTCTAATATTTAAATAAGTGCAAGATCCCAATCTAAAATGCTACAAAACATTATTAACACTTCCTTGTATATATTTAACGATGAATCTAGAAATGACCTAAAGATACCAACAGTGACAGAGAAAATATGTACTATTATCCTGCAGCAGGTACAAAGACAGTCTGTCTAACCATCCCGACAAATTAGCAGAAAATCTACTTCAAGGTATCAGCAGCACCTTAAAATCGAAGAAATGTAAAACACTTTAAAAATAACAAATAAAATGTATATACTGAAACATATAAATACTTCGCTTATATAGTCATTTAAGAATCATTTAACCTAGCCACTGAATCAACATCCTTTCTTCAACCGCCTACATGTCGTTCGCGAGAAAGCCATTATATTCGGTTTAATTTAATTTATTTTTAATTAATTTTAATTTAATTTAATCGATTTAATTATCGATTTATTATATTCGAAGTAATTTCGTTTTGTATGAGCGATTTTTAGTCATACCTGAACAGTATTTTAACAGTGAAGAGCAGGATTTCAACGCGAATGTAGGCTTTAAAGTGAAAAGATCGAAAACTGGTTATTGCATCATTGAATAAAATATTTACTCCAGCTCATGAACAAGATAATTATCCCTTGAAAAAAGAAACGAAACGACTTTGCGAATAGAAAGTCTAACCTTAAAAAAGAAAGAAAAAGAAATAATATTTCCGCAATCTCATAAATATCTGGCAACAGTAATTCCCTTTATTTGCGAGAAATATAATTTGTTCATATTACTCGATCATACGATCCGCTGAATTTTTAATTATACTCTACGCAGCAACTATAGATTCAATCTTATATTCTCAGTGGCAAAACTAACGAGCACGATCTCGCACCGGCCCGGTAACTAGATCACGGATGTTTATGCAATTTCTCATTTTTATGGACAAAGACGACGTGATCAGATCGAATTTGACTTCCCGGAGCAGTAACGTCGATGCAGAAAGAGCAACCGAAAAGCGCATCAAATTCAATTAAACTTCGTAATTTACAGCAACTTGGAAGCTTTTACGAGCCATATAAACGGTCGCGGATCCGCGATCCGTTCGTAATTGAATCCGCTAATTCCATGTAAAGAAGCCTCGAACTTCCGTAAACCCGAAGGACGCTTAAATCAGTATAATCGTAAATTGGTGGTGGCGCTTTTCAAAATCGACGCAGCGGAGCAAAATGGCGCAGCATCCTGCCGATTAGACTGGACGGGAGGATTTTGCAGTGTTCGTAAACAGGAAGGGCGAGAACGAGTCGCTCTCTTAATTATCGATCAATCGCGATTGCGGGAAGCGCCGGCGGGCACGGGATGCGCTTTTGTATCATCGCGGCAATATCAGGACCGGCCTATCGGGGCCCCCTTTGAATACGATGTACTAGGAAGTGCGCGTTGTCCTGACAAATGAGATTAATCGGCACCAAATACGGCGGTCGGTTGTTGCACTCGCAATTAAAGCCCGTTAATAAAACACCAAGGCAAATCGTTTCGCGCTCGCCGGAATGTGAAAGTAGATAAGTCTCCGGTTCGCCTGCGCGCAGAAGAAGAGGGCGAGCTTGCGGGCGCGAGCGCGCGAACGCCAGTCCGTGCTCGCGCTAGCGTTAGATCTCATTATCGAATTCATTCTTAATTGAGATTAGTTTGGTTAACGTGTTCACGGCTGAACTAGTTCCGCAAACCGATACCGACTGCTATGTAAATGTCATTATCACGATCGGCAAGTTGCAACAGAGCTCCAATTAGGTGGGTGAAACCGGAAACTCGCCATCGCGCGAGGCCGTATATAGAAAACGAGTGGACGGAACCCCGAAACTTTTCGTTTTTCCACCACCTCTTCATTGGGTCGACGGAGAATAAATATGATCGATCAGCGTTTTCCGATGCGACGTTGCATAAACGAGAGACGTAGAAAGCGAACATTTCTATGCTGCCTGCGCCGATGTGAAAACAGTGCTCGAAACAACGTTGCATCGTCTTTTACATGGTACGAGCTAGAGCCACATTGTTTAACGCTAAACTTAACGTGGTCGAAGTGACCGCTTTCTTATTTTGCAATTTTGCGAAGTTCCGAGGCTTGAATAACAGCTTGAATAATAGCTTGAATAATAATAAAACGCTTGAATAAGTTATATTATTGGAGCAAGTTTTATAATAAAAACTTTACAAATTCGAAATAAATTCGGTCTTCTCACTTTTGTGAAGCAGTACGTGCCGGTTAGTATTACTGCTTAGGTTTGCTGCTTATTATTATTATTAGGAATTATTATTAAGAATTATTATTAGGAATTATTATTAGGAATTACTGCTTATTAGGTTTAGTGTTAATCAGTGTCCTGCACAACCCCTGGCAGAAAGTATTCGATCATCTTTCAAAACGAATTAACTTTTTTAAAACTGCACTAAATGACTTGTACGTTTTTCTAATGTTATAAGGAATAGTTTCCTGTTTAATGGCTAAAATACTTTTTCTCTTACATTTCGTTAGCACTTGGAATAACAAAGAAGAATAAAAACTTCCGTTTTCTAACTTTCTTTTTGTCGAAAATTAAAAAAAAAAGCGTTTCTGGGAATTTCATTGATATGTGAGCTCTATTGAAAAAACAAGTTTTTTATCTCCTCTTATCATCACAAGTAATAGCAAAATTGAAATAAGTATGTTAGTCATTGTACAGTAAACTAGTCCCTGTAACATTTACAAAAAATTCGAATCATTTAATCCAGTTTTAAAGCTGTTCGAATACCTTTCGCCAAGGATAGTATAGAGGGTGTTCATTTTATCTTGAGTACACACATAATGTCTCTGTTATGCTTCATGTCAGAACAGAATGGAAAGGACATTTTTTCAAGATCATTTTAAGTCGAGTTTTTAAGGTCATTGTCGATTTTTGGAACGTGATTTATAGTATTCAAGATCATCTAAAAGTCACGATATTATATATGAACGAATTCGTTTTTTTTTGTGAACTACAATATTGCATTAACGAGAATATACCGCCCCATTTAAAAAATTGACAATGAGCTTGAAAACTCGACTTAAAGTGACCTTAAAAATAAAATGTTATCCTAGCTTTATATTGTTCCCGCGAAATCGTGCAATTTTTCACGTTCATATTCTTTTCTGTCATCAGACATAACAGAAATATCATGTGTGCACGAGATAAAACGAACACTCTGTAGATGAAAAATTTGATCTACCATGATCTCTTTATGGGGTCCGTAATATTATGAATGTAGTGTGAGCAAAAATAATATATTGTGACCGGTATATTCGTATAATACTGATATAAAGTAAAGTAAAAAAAAACAATATAAATGCTAAATGTTCTTTCTACTATACTTTCTACATTTTAGTCAGCACGGAAAATTTGAAAAGCACGAAAGTTCGCCGGAATTCGCAAAATTTGCTGAAAACCAAGTGAATAGCGTGTGAGAAATAAATTAGTTAATGTTGGTAAAATTGATTCGAGGAGAACTGAAACAATACGAGTTGGCAGCTCGAATGGAACTGGTGAACTCGAGCATAAACGGCCTGCTTCAAGGTTCTGTAATTTCAATTCGTTTAAACACACCGTAAAAAGCGCCGATTTATTTCTACCGTACAGCGTAACTCTCGTGAACGGGATATTCTTCAGAGAAGGTGAAAGTTCGAGGATCGTCCACGATGTTGTATAAATCATTCGACCTGGTCACGGAAATAAAACGACAGAAACTCTTCAACTTACTTGCCCCCCCCCCCTCCGTCACCATCATGGTCACCGCCTCGTTCGAGATTTATCGACAATTCGAAGATACCTTTCTCCAATGGCTTCGGGGATTCGAAGATCTTTCTTTTAACATCGGCCATTTGGCGACTAAAGTAACAAATTTTAGAAAGACGCCACCATTAACTGTATTTATTAACGATCGATCGTAAGTATGTAGCGAACAATACAGTCTCGGTCAGAAATATTGACAGACAGTTAATACGTTAATTCACATACACTAATCTTTAGATGTTTAATTAATATATAATTGTCGGTGTGAAAAGTATTCGTACACTTCTTATATTTGGGTAAAACAGACTAAATTTTGTTGGGATGCTCGAGAGATTAGTTTACTAGGCAATGGTCAAAACAATTGCAATTGGTTGCGATCATAAAAAAATTAATAATCGATATTTTTGCAACGATCTTATCTGTCTCTATAACGAAAATTTAAAAATCCAAAAATTTATTTCCATTCTTAATATATTTAATAGATTGAAAATAATCAGCATTTACTGTTTCGTATTCCACCTAATCAGTTCTGTCGCAACGCGTTTCAAAAGCGATCAGAAACTTTTGCATGCCACTGTATGGTACATGTCCATTGTGCTTTCGCACACAGTGGTTGAACGCCCTCCCTCCTGAACAAAACTACCGGCTAATCTCGAAACTCCAATAAACCATCGAACAACTCGGAATCATCGAGGAGGATAGGATGATCAAAACCTTCGTTAGGCTTGTTCGAACTAAGCAATAAATATTCCTCATTGCGAGGGGCTTACACGTTGGACAGAAAATGCAGCCTAATAAGAATAAAAAAAGAACCTAATCGTATACGGTGGCTGGACGAGGTATTCCAAGCGTATTCATCCGACGAAAGCGAAGCCCGTGGGCAAGCAAAAGGCCACCGGGACCGGAGAGCCCGGCTAAATCGCGCCTTGTAATCGTTGGGTGGTGTGTCTATGACCTTGACGTGACCTTCCTTTGAATCGAATGACCCTGGCAACCTCGCCGGGCCCAGCGGGGGACGAGGAACGTTCCCTATTTTGCAGCGGCAGAGGCCTGCGATGAGTCCGTCCCATTACCGGACGCGGTGTAAGGGGATTAAAGCCGGATTTAATGAGCAGTTTCTCCTTTCGGTTGGTGCGATATGCGCGCTGATTGGTCCCCGTAATTGGTATAATTGGCATCGGCCGATGGGTGACCGAACGGGCTACGCTCGATCGAAGGGTCGTCGCCTTACAGTCTGCGAAAATCAAGCGGTCCTCGATTATCGCTTATCGCGATCTATCATCTCTCGGCACCGGCACCGATTTTGGCGCAATTTTACCTCACCGCGATCGGTCGGCTTCCCGCTTTCGGCGAGGTTCAGCCACGTGTTCTCCTCCGCGCTCCTTCTGCGGAGTTAGGTAATAGAGCCACTGCGCTGGTTCTCAACAGCAATGTTGGTTATCGATTGATCGAAATTTTTCATTTGATTGAATGATTGATGAAACCAATTGAAGTCATTAATCGTCGAAAAATCGACGATCGGAATTATTATTGATTGATGAATGTGATCGGCAATCGTTGATCGAGGGCATTAATCGTCGAAAAATCGACGAATTGAATTAATCCGCTGATGAAATTAATCGGCAATCGTCGTTTGATAAAGGCAATTGATAATCGTTGGGTTTTGAATAGAATTTGAAGGATATTTTGTCTCTATCATGTTTATTACTTTATTACATTTTACTTTTTTACATTTTTGTATTGGAAGCAGGGGATGGAGGGAAGAAAGAGAATGAAAATGAATTTCTATAGAAATATGTTTATTTTTAATAGTTTGTTGTTTGTACATATTTTCATTTATTGTTCCCCTAATCTTGTATTACTCTTTTAATATTACTCTTTCTGACACTTTTTGTGATTTTGGTGTGTTCGTCATGGTAGTAAACGTGTTATACGTAAAAGATACATTCCTTATTTCTGGATATCGAACGAAAATACCAAATCCGTCATCAGGCTCTGTAAAATATTTTAATATATTAAGTTTCCAGTATGATGTTATATTACATGATTGAATGTATGAAACCCATGTATGAGATAATGCAAATGCAACAATACAAGCTTTTTATTATTCCTAACGTGAAGAAACATTTAAATTTTATGAATATGTATTAAATTATTATTAAATTATATAATTATATAATATTTTTATATTATAAATTATTAAATTATATAAATATGTATAATCATGACATAATTTGGATGACTTTATGCATTTGAGGAGCAGTCGCATAAGATTAATATTAATACAAAAAGAATTTCAGTAAATAATCTTTAATCAATTATTCCTTTCACGAATAAAATGAAATTTTTCATAATTAATCGTTAATCGCAGTTAACGATTAAATTTTCCCTTTAATCGTAAATCGCGACTATGGAAGAAATTCAATCGTTAATTGCCATTAACGCAATAACGTAATTCAATCGTAAGTCGTCGGTTAATTTTTTTGCCCAGCTCTGCTCAACGGAATCATTTATTAATACTAAGCCTACGATGACGAGTCAAATAATCTTTGTTAAACCTCGTGGCAAAATTTCTTAAGTACAGTGCTGGACAATGCTCATTTTATGAGCATGTATTGGCCGTTGTTACACACGAATTTACATAATTCTGTAATGCCCGATTATAAAAATCCTTTTCCATAAAAAGAAACTGCTCGAGGTGTCGTTCAATGGCCTCTGCTGATTAAAAATTCTGTCCATTAAAGGGATTTTGTAGGGAGCGAAACAAATGGAAGTCTGCAGGGGCAAGGTCCGGTGAATACGAAGGATGAGGCAAGACATCCCAGCCCAACTGTAGATTCTGTTGCGTCTGAAAGCACGTGGGTGGTCTGGCATTGTCGCGATGAAAGACGATTCCTTCACGATTGATCAATTCTGAACGTTTTTCTTGAATCAATTTTCTATATTCTATCCGTACACCTAACACATCTTCTTGCATGTTTCTACCGCGTTTTTGCTTTCTTTTTAAATCGAATAGCATAATGTGTCGCATACGTTCGTTTTCGTTTTCCATCCTTCAATTTCCGCCAAAAACTTGCGAACAATACTCTTCTCATCAAAATTGACTGTGAACGAGCTCGGTTATTTTTTTACTATCCTCAGGATTTACGTAAACTTGACGCCTAAAGCTTAAAAACGTGGTTACATTCTGCAACCGTAAAACCTGCTTTTGAGTGAGTAATTTTTGAACATAATTTAATTCCATGTTTTGAGAAAACCTTTTCGATGATATCGTTTGAAATCATTGGGACTACATTCGACAAGATAATACGTTCTGTCGGTACTAACAGTAGGCGAATGTCGATGCTTGTATTATTTATACTAATTTTATACCAAATTATTTTCTTATCCTTTCACGTTGAATTCCCTTCTACTGTACTACGAATTACGGCCCACGTTATACGGCCCATGTACATACAGGGTGTCCCAAAAATGTCTCGCCATCCGAAAGTGGCGGGTTCCTCAGGTCATTCGAAGCAACTTTTTCCTTTACAACAATTTTCTCCGAGGCACCGTTAACGAGTTATTAACGAAAAACAGTGTCCAATGAGAGGCGAGCTCAGCTGGCGCGAGGCGACCGAGCCAATGAGCGGACCTGGGCTTCGTGCGCTGGTTGGCTGGGCCGCCTCGCGTCAGCCGTACTCGATTCTTATTGGTCACTGTTTTTCGTTAATAACTCGTTAACGGTGCCTCGGAAAAAATTTTTATAAAAGAAGAAGCTGCTTCAAATGATCCGAGGAACCCGCCATTTCCGGATTGCGAGACATTTTTGGGACACCCTTTATATCAAAAATCGAATAGTTTAGGCGTCGAATTTTGTCCCTAATGCTGATGACTCGATGCACTGCAAATCGCTATAAAAAAAACTGCAATCGAAAAGCCTATTAACAGGCTTTCAATAATTAATTAACAATTTTGGACACAAAGGGTTAAGAAGGTACAGCTCTACTTAGATCTGAGTTGAGCCTGGGCATAGCAACCAAAAAAATAAGCAAGACTTCGAGTCGAAGGAGTGGAGACAGGTAACGTAACGCAGCGGCCCCCGTTGATTCGCTCCGTGCAGCGAAGTGGGAGTCATAATGAATGTTATTACAACGCCGTAACTGTTTGCATTATGTTAAGCTTTAATCGCTAACATCCAAGAGGATATATTGTTCCTACCGGTTTTCACAGTGTTTTGTATTTCTTCGCGGTCACCGCGGTCCGACGCGCGCGATCTTTTATCTCCCCCGTTACCTCTAGATTAAACCGCAGTAATTAAAGGAAGATCGCGTTAAAATCTCAGATCTCGTCTCTCTATACGTTTACCGAGGTAGGCAAACTAGTCTCTCTAGTAGATCGCGAAACCGTTTGCAAAAGCAACGAAACACCGCGGTGCCCGTCGAGTGGCACGGTATCCGAGGGATCTAAAGAAGCCTTCACGCGCCGTCCATGACGGTGGCCGGCCTTCGACGTGATTTAACGCGGTCCACGCGATATTTATTAACCGCATTAATTAGCTTTATTAATCGCAGCCGCGGCGGAAAGTGTCTTTTCCGTCGTAAATACCGCGGTTGACCGCGTGAGAGCAGAGAAATTTGCGGAATACCCGACGAACCGGTGTCGGGCTTGGTAGTGTACCGGGACATCCCGGTTTGCTAGGCCTGGTAGCGAGCTCGCGGGAAGATTAAGGGCTTATTACGACCGTGACAGAGGATTAATGACGCGGCAGCGTCGGTTTATCGCGGCAACGATCCGAATAAATTCGTTTGCTCGTGATTGCGGGAAAAAATCGCGCGGCGGCATCGGCGGCGGCGGCGGCGGCGCGGGGGTGCTCGCAGCCGCATTTATCAAGCCTAATTCGTACACTCCCACCTGCTCTAATTGCATCGTTAAGAGGCAACCGGTCGCCGGTATCTAACGACCCGGTGATTGGGGTTATTGATACAGGCCTCCGCGCAGCCCCGATATTCGATCGGTTGTTCCCCGAGTGATTTCTCGTGCAGCGCCGTGATTTACGTTGTATTTGCGTTCACGTTCTCTTTCATTTCGGCCCCCGGCGTTACCTGCTGTTTGCTTTGCCTAGGTTAAGGCTTCGTTTACACGGCTGATCCTGTTGCGGTCAAGGTACTCGCTCGAATGATGTACGCCGGGACGTGACTCGAAAGTGAATCTCATCGGCTCCAGTCGCACTTCGAAAACCGAGAGAGGGAGCATGTTACATACTACTGTGATCAAAAAGTGAGGTGAAATTGTCATTTAAAACTCCCGGACATTAGGAAGGCAGGCAATTGTTTTTTTTCCTAGGTTGGTAGGACTGTCTATAACAATTGCCAAGCGTCTGTTTGTTAAAAGGTTTAATTATCTCCGAGTTACACGTGTTTTAGTAAACGACCAAAAGTGAATTTTTCGATTTTTACAATGGGTGATTTTGTTGAGCAAAGAACTTGCATCAAATTTTGTTTGCGGAACGAATATTCTTGTGCGGACACGTTGAAAATGTTGCGGAAGGCCTTTGGTGATCAAACTATGGCACAAAAAAACGTTTATAAGTGGTACAACGAGTTCAAAGCGGGCCGAGAACGCGTTGAAGACGAACCGCGCTCTGGACGACCATCAACGTCTACCGACGAGGGCCACGTCCAAAAAAATCGAAGATTTGGTGCTTGAAAATCGTCGACTGACAATGAGAGACCTCGCTGATAGTGTTGGAATATCATTTGGCTCAGTCCAAACCATTTTGAAGGATGTTTTGTGTCTCAAACGCGTCAAGTCTCGATTGGTGCCATGTCATACTGCATTGGTTCTTCGCGACTTTTTTGCCAAAAACTCGACTCATATCGTTCCGCAACCACCGTATTCGCCTGATTTGGCTCCGTGCGACTTCTGGTTATTCAGCAAACTCAAAAAGCCAATGCGGGGACGCCGTTTTGACACGATTGAGGAGATAAAAACCGAATCGAAGAAGGTCTTGAAGGCTATACCGGAAAAAGACTATTCCGACTGTTTCGAGGACTGGAAAAAGCGTCGGAAACAGTGTGTTTTATCGGACGGGGATTACTTTGAAGGGGATGAAATTGATTTGGAAGAATAAATAAAGAATTTACATTTTATAAACAAATTCACCTTACTTTTTGATCACAGTAGTACACCGGGAAACTTATTTCGGCGGCTGTACGCCGCTCACCGGGTGAGCCAATTTCTAATCGATACGGCTCATTTACGGACTCACTTTTCCGGTACACTTCTAGATTTCATCCGATTCATGACGAACGAAATTGTTATTTTCAATCTTGACATCGCGTCATTCTTGCGATGAGAGGATCGCGCAATAAATCTTTGCAAATATTGGGTTTGCCAGAACGTTCGTTTGGTTTTCGACGAGTCTCGAAGTGAGTTAGTTACATTTAACACTAAACCTAATAACCAAGCAGTAATACTAATTGGCATGTACTGCTTCACAAAAGTGAGAAGACCGAATTTATTTGGAATTTGTAAAGCTTTTATTATAAAACGTGCTCCAATAATATAACTTATTCGTGCGTTTTCCAGGAAAGAGTCTCGGAACTTTGTAGAATTGCAAAATAAGAAAGCGGGCACTTTGACCGCGGTAGGTTTAGTGTTAATTTTGTCTACAGCCGATGACAGTTCGACAGATAATATTTAACGCTTAAATTGTATTCAAAGATTTTGGTAATTCAGATTAGTTGGCGAGTTTGGCGGAAATTGAACGATGGAAAACGGATGAAAGCATTTTCGATGCATTGTGTTATTTGATTTTGAAGATGTAAAAAACGCGACAGAAACATGGAAGAAGATCTGTAAGGTGGACAGGGATAATAATAATCAATGAACGCATGTGACTAAAATTGGATTTATCGATTCAAGAGAAACGTCCATAATCGCACTGACATTGCCTTCCACCATGACTATGCTAGATCACCCATATGCTTTCAGACGCGACAGAAACTGGAGCAGTTGAGCTGGGATGTCCTGCCTCGCTCTTCGTATTCATCGGACCTCATCCCTGCATACAGTAATGTCTCTCTAATTGACGCTCATGTTGTCCACAAAAATGGACAATTCGGGTAGAGGAGATACGATTATTCGAGCGTTGCGATTCGTTTTCATCGTTACGAATTGTCAAGAACTATAAAAACGAGCTGCAAGGCTCGAATAATCGTATCTTCTCTTTCCAAATTGTCCATTTTTGTGGACAATCTGAGCGTCAATTAGGGAGACATTACTGAATTTCCATCGGTTTCGCTCTCTACAAAATTTCATTGGAAAAAATTTTGAATCGGAAGAGGTCATCAAGCGAACCCTGGAGCAGTTATTTTATGGGGGAGGAGATGATTTTTATAAACGGGGTATTATACGATTTTGTAAAAGACGAGAAACGGTCATATGTAACAAAGGCCATTACGTAATTGAATGAAGATATTATATATATATATATAAAATATATATTTTATAAAATATATTATATTATATACAAAATTGCTTTGCATATACATACTTGCTAAAAACCGTATGAACTTTCTGGTCAACCCAATATAACTATACACCTGTTTCTTGGGTCAATGATAGACGTTTTGTATTATGAAACGTTTTTTCGAAGCGTTTGAAATATACTTTCTATCGCGTCCACACTTAGTTTATATATATATATATTATATATTATCCCTTCACCCTTATACTCTTTAACACCAACTATCATACCAGTCAAAATGATCGGTTATTGACTTTCTCTTTTGCTATTCCCGATATCATAAAAAATTTTCTATAGGAAATTCTAGATAAATTTCTTTAGCCAAGCATATGTTATCGTAAAAATCGTACGAAGTTTAAATAAATTCAATCTTATCATTGTCATAAAACAGTTTACATTAGTCGCGTTTAGGACTCGACAGTTCTAGTGTATATTTATTATATTATTTATTATACTCGTTTATCACCGCTACAAATTCTCGACTAGCACGTTGTACTTTATTATTTTTAACGAGGCACAGACATTCTAAATACAATAAATCCTCTCCAATTTAACCACAGCTTGTCAACAAAAATGGACAATTTATACGATTATTTAATCATTTAATTATTTTATTAATTTATACGACAAAAAATGCGATTATTCGCTGGTTTTAGCGATTGAATTTTATGGAAATCTCATCGTATACTTTAAACTAAATGTTGTTAAAGTTTCAACCTGAACATTTTTAGTTCTACACAGCCAAAGTGAACTAAACGTCGTCAAAAAAGTGTCTCATAACAGTCTGAAGTAATTCAGTGACATTCTCAACTAACTTTTGAACTATAAAAGACACCAGATTTAAGTTATCACCAAAATTATTGTAAAAATAATCATTTTTAACCATTTCTGTAGAATAATTTCTAGTAATTATAATTTTCTCATATCAATTTACAATAATTATAACTTTTTAACAACAACTTGTAATAATTCTGATTCTTAACTATTCTTTCGTAATAAATATTGTTTTGCTAACGGTTACAAAATGCTTTCACGAAAATAACGCTGAAATTAAGGAAAATATACATACGAAACTGCATCAAAGTGACGCATCCATTACAAGTTCATTATAAAATAACTCCTGAACAGAATTTCGTTCTCGTTTGAAAACTTAACGTACGAACGTTGAATTTTGTTTGGAAGAGGTTTGAATTATCAACGCGAATACAATTTTTTTCTCTGTTCCGCTTCTCTAAGAATAGAACAGAAGTTCACGCCATTCGCAGTTTGAAATATTACTGCTCGCGGTGCATGTCGAATAATTTAAACCCGGGACTGCCTCGCTGCAAATAAAAGATCGGGCCCCGATGTTACTTTCGTTTGTTGCTCGGAACCATGCTCGTGGGCAGCTCTTATTTCACAATCGAAATAAGATCGTGATCTCGCGCGGGTCTCATTCGACTTTCCATTTCGTTCGATACCATGTGTACATAATACATTATCCGGCTGCTTGTTCGTCGCTTTTAAGGCGCTGATTATGCGTGTGATCGGATATATAGGGTGATCAGCGAAAGAAACGTCGACAGTCTACAGTGTTTCCACTACAATCTCTGTAGAATTTTACAGGAAACGATAAAACCAAAGGACGCGATTTGTTCTATGCGCGGAAAACTAGGAGACGTAAATTTCGGAATTTTAATTTCACTGACTTGTCTTGTGATGGTGATTACGTTTATGTTTGTATTGAATAGTCGTATGATGCTCGATAGCATTTTTGAGGAAAATTTGTATGACGAATTTGTATTCGATGATAATTGAAAAATAGGAGTCATTTTAAAATGGCTTTGTATTCGTTTGAAAAATGTCATCAATTCGTGAATTATTGATTTTGTATATTTCATTTTTTTTTTAAATTCTTTGCATGTAATATAACGAGCAAAAGAACATGTAACAAATTGAAGAATAAAATGTACAATAAAATGAAATTTTATTGATTATATTCGAATGAAAATTTAATATAACAATTGCGTTCTCGTAATTAACGAAATATTACTACAAAATGGTAATCGTAAACTTTATTGCATAAAAGTCATTGTTTTCAGACAGGGACACCCGCGTGTTTTGTAAATATAGTTGCAACAGAAAAGACAGCTTTTACATTTACAAGATAACTAGGAAATATATTTAAAATATTATTCGCACGATGCTTCTTTTTGTGGACACAAAAATTGAAGAACTTAATTGATAGATTTATTTTTGTTCTTAAAAGTAGCAGAAATGAGCAACGAACACAATTATTAGCCAAGTTTAACCGAGTAATAAATATATACCAAGGAAAGAAATATCGTAAATGCGATTTAACTCGCGTAATTTCGAAGCGTAAATTATAAAGGGCAATGGCAAAGAATGAGATGCTGATTTATAAGTTGAATAATCGATTATATTTGGTAAAACATTTACAAGGTAATAAGATTTTTTTTCATTTAACGTTACATTTACAGGCAAGGCATCATCAAAGACCGTACCAACTCTACAATAATCGTAGTAATGTGTAATGTTACTTATAAGAAAAGTATGTACCATCAAATTATCTTTATCGTTACTATCAATATTAATATTAAGGTAGTGCTACTCTTATTATTTTCTTTCTCAGGAACAAATACATATTCTTCTCAATTGTTTTTTTTTTCGTTTATCTTCATTAAGTAATTATTTATATCTTTAGTCAATATACATCAATTCGCAATTACATTGAACGGTGTTAGAACTGCACCCCGTATAGACAAACAAGTTACGGACACGTTTCCCGCGAAGATGTCGTCGCGCGCTCGCTTGGACGATCGAACGGAAAATATAAATATATATAGTTATATTCGTATGTATATCTCTCGTGTATAGCAACATGTACGTGTGTAATTCTATGTACGAGAACGAAAAAAATTAAATCCAAGTGTATCTGTTTTTTTTCTTTCATTTCTTTCTATGCTGTTCTCTGCTCGGTACGCGCGCGTCTATGCACGTGCACGTTTGCGTGTATTGCGTGTGTAATGTAAGTTGCTTCGGAGTTTCTCGTAACCTTCCCCGTCTTCTCGTTTTCCTTTCGATCCATTGTCAGCGTATCGTGTGTGGACCCGATGCCCGATTTCTTTTTCTCCCTTTTCCGTAGGAACGATTCGGCCGACTGTCGGAATCGTGGTTCCGACTCGCTTTAAACAGGCTTCCATTGAATTCGGTTTCTCTTTCTGTGAACATCGTCGGATGGAACAGCGGAAAGTTCGACCAGCCGCGAACTAGTTCGAATCGAACTTCGTCCAGGATCGATGGACTGCGAATTTTACGCAGCTATAGGATAGCATCGGCGTTTTCGTAATGATCTCTCTTTTTTTTCAACGATCAAGACAAATTTGTAACACCCACCTAAATTACGAGTTGGCACAAAAATTCACAGTCTACCGATTGCTCTCTTCAATCCAACACAACGGATTCGAGATTTCATTTTCTTTTTTTCTTGTCATTTGCACAGTGGTGACGTTTACTTCATTCGGAACAATTTCAGCAATATTTTGTTAACAATTTCATCGTAAAATTTGATTTGATATTAACTTGATGTTGTGGATTGATTACTCTCTTTAAGATCAAATGAAGAAAGAAGTTTAATCATGAATTGTCAATAATGAAGAACGGAAGTTCTATAGACCATCAAGGGCTTTCGGTCATAAAAACAAATTCGGGCGTTTCTATGATAACTAAACGGCGGATTTTCTGTATTCAGGGCAACAATTAGTATCTGAAGTATTCTCTTACGCTATTTTCAAGTTATCGAAATTATTCAGAGAAACAGTTTATCTTTATTCAATTTCTGTTTTCTATAAATCGTCTTGGAAATTTTTCATTTTGCATATAGATCCGTTAAGTTAGTTACTTACAATTGAAATCAAACAAATAGACATAATCGCTTCGGTTTGAAAAGATTCAGCAATCGAACTTCGCTAATTCGACATTGTTTGATAAGAGAGGAAGAGATCAAATTCAAAGTCTCGAAAGTTTCTGAGCTCCTTTGCATTTCGAGTCGCGACAAGTTCCACTGTCAGCTTTCACTGGATACAGAAACAATGGCCATTTTGCACGGAAAGTAAGACAGAATAGTAAACAATCCGGATAGCAAAGAGACAAAAGACAATATTTTGAAACGAACGTTCGCTTGTACGCAAAACCAAGGAAAATCTGATATCAGCATTCTGGACGGGACGAGTGTAATAACTTTCTCGAATCTATCTCAAAATATCTGACGCGAAACACGTTTCATGCGACTAATGAACTTCTGAACAATTAAAAATAACATCGTTTAACACGTTCCATGCCACGTGTACCATCGATGGTACACGCTTGCACGTTTACTTAGTGAACTGAACAAATTGTTTACAAGAAATTTAGAACCGAAGAATCAATTTCCACCGCAAGAATGGGCGTTGATAAGTTTTTGTTACGTTGTTATGTGTACGAGAATTAATAATTGCACGTAATACATCAAGTTTTAGTAAAATATCAAAGTGTGAAGATTCGAGTAAAAGAAGCTCGGCACGGAACGTGTTAATCGAGACCGGTGTCCCGTGTATAGCAAGTACGCAAATTTCTTCGAACAATAATACGCTAATCAATGAGAACACGAAACTCTTCGAAGTGCTTAATCGTTTAACTCTATAACACGAATCCCCTAATTTACTACCCTGTCGTGTGTCAGTTCTCAATGTGGATCCTCGAATTACGCGGTCACAAATATTCTAACGTCGCTAGATTTCTTTCATCTGGAATATAGCTCGTTGCTGTATCTAGACTTCTCGCAGTTAGGGATCCAACCCTTCGCACTCGAGGGTATTCAAGGAGGATAGAAATGAAGATGAAGATTTTCAGCAATTTATTCAACACAAACGCAACAACCGGTCCTTTGCGTACCGAGTGAACATTTCGTTTACAGATTCGCTGTGGTACCAACGATCGTTCGAGTGCGAAAGGTTGCGACAGCGAGAGCGAGTGCGTCCGAGACACGTTCGTCTTCGTGGAAGTTCGATTCGGACCTGGTCGAAAACTGGTTCCAGAAACTGTGTGAAACGCGAAACAGAATTGTTCTGGGTATGCGTTGACAGGTGCACGCGAGTCCATTACACGCGGTACAAGTGTATGAGTCCCGGAGATACATCTAACGCGGTACAACTAGTCTGTAAGATACGACGATCCTAATGATTATTACATTCGCGTGGAGGAGACGTTCGAATGAAAGGAGGCATTCCACGGTGCCGCGAAGCGAAGTCTACTTTATGCGCGCGGAGAAAGAGAGAGAGAGAGAGAGAGAAAGAGGGGGAGAGAGAGAGAGAGAGAGGGAGAGAGAGAGAGAGAGAGAGAGACAGACAGAGAGAAGTTAGAAGTGTGTAAAAGACTATTGCACTATACCGAATCGCGATAGTCGCTCGATCACCTAGGACCTAGAGAATGCCAGCAGTCCACGAGAATTGGGATTCCACGAGTCAGATGTCCGGCGACATAGTTTTACAGATCGACCGGCGCATCGTTCGGTCGATCCCAAATTGCAACCCTATTTTCCGATTCACATCCGACTGGTCTCAACCGAGGCAGTTCAACAGTTTGCTTAATTCGAACATCGTGCCCTGCGGCGCTGCGCCCTTTCTCAAAGATACTGGGTGGTGTCAACGCCCGAGGGTTTTCTACTTGGATTGTGGCCGATATCGAATTCGGGTTTTCGAGTAGACGAAGATCCAGATGATGCAACCGCGAAGAGAATTGGATTTCGGGGGGGGAATGTGCTATGAATTCGGAGAAGAAAGCACTTGTGATAATTAGAGAAATCGTGTAGTCGATGGGCTCTGTTCGAGACAGGTAGTGTAAGTGGCTTTCCAGAAACGAGGACATTGGTCGGGACGAGAGTTCGCTGTGGTTGAAGATGTCTTGCAGAGTATAATGTTCATCAGTGACGTCGATGCTTCGTCGTGTTATGAAATTCTTCAGAAGCTAGAAGAGAAGCCTTGGCGAGGCTTAAAGAAAAGGATAACCTTGTTGCTATACTAGGCCACCAGGCATTATCTGGATGCCAAAGCGATTATGATTCATGGAACGTGAACTTTATTTGGAACAGAGATGGCTGACATTGATGATTCGCTTAGGAGATGATGGACTAGCTACGAGTGCTCAAGTCACCCAATGATATCCGCTATAGAAGGTAGTATCCATAATTGCTTTTATAATGCTCCATAATTGCTAGATTGTTTTGGATGACTTGTCGTTACATCGAGCTTGTGTTAAAATGAGCGTAGCAGCTGAATTTAAAAAATATCTTTCAAATATAAGATATCCTATTTTATCAAT